>NC_134836.1:121255891-121297761 GCF_004210375.1 Tachypleus tridentatus | reverse complement strand
AAGACCCCTACGATTAAAGTATAGCTGTCCATAATATCGAATTACTGACGAGAAAGAAGCCAACCAGCCAATCAACAGCATGTGCCACCACACTGGCTTTCAACCAAATAAAATAATTGACTGCAACTTTATAACGCACCCACAGCTGAACGTACGGAGAAAGTTCAGTGAAACTTATTTAGTGAAATTGAAATAATAGAAATGAAGGGTCCATAAAGTCCTTTAATATCTTCGGTTCTATATAAGATATATAGAATATATAAGATGTACACAATCTGTAAAATCTCTTTATTCAAGAGTTAGCATATTTAATTGTAAGAATGTTAACTTTCAACACATCCACCATTCTTCCAACAACACTTGAAACATGCACACTTGCTTAAATAATTTTGTGAACAGGAACACCTTCTTCCGTCTTACCGATTTTTGTGGACGATTCTGTTCTACAGACAACAGTAGTACCGATTTTTGTGGACGATTCTGTTCTACAGACAACAGTAGTACCGATTTTTGTGGACGATTCTGTTCTACAGACAACAGTAGTGTACCGATTTTTGTGGACGATTCTGTTCTACAGACAACAGTAGTACCGATTTTTGTGGACGATTCTGTTCTACAGACAACAGTAGTACCGATTTTTGTGGACGATTCTGTTCTACAGACAACAGTAGTACCGATTTTTGTGGACGATTCTGTCTCTACAGACAACAGTAGTACCGATTTTTGTGGACGATTCTGTTCTACAGACAACAGTAGTACCGATTTTTGTGGACGATTCTGTTCTACAGACAACAGTAGTACCGATTTTTGTGGACGATTCTGTTCTACAGACAACAGTAGTACCGATTTTTGTGGACGATTCTGTTCTACAGACAACAGTAGTACCGATTTTTGTGGACGATTCTGTTCTACAGACAACAGTAGTACCGATTTTTGTGGACGATTCTGTTCTTACAGACAACAGTAGTAAATCGATTTTTTGTGGACGATTCTGTTCTACAGACAACAGTAGTACCGATTTTTGTGGACGATTCTGTTCTACAGACAACAGTAGTACCGATTTTTGTGGACGATTCTGTTCTACTAGACAACAGTAGTACCGATTTTTGTGGACGATTCTGTTCTACAGACAACAGTAGTACCGATTTTGTGGACGATTCTGTTCTACAGACAACAGTCTCGTCTTTTACCCTAGGGCTTCCAGTTCGTGGATTATCGTTAATGGAACCAGTCTCCTTAAATTTTTTTCATCCAGTTCTGAATTGTATTTTTGTGGGGAGCTTCCTTATTCTAATGAGATCTGAATCATCTTCTGACGACTGACACAGACTTCAGATCAGCCATAGAACACGATTGATCTTTTTCTTTAATCGGTACAATAAAGGGTTTATTATCTGGAAAATAAAAGAAAGAAATGAGAACAAATGGATAATTATGGACACACTGTATATTATCAAAGTATTTACATGAATGTATGTACACTGCTGGCCAAAATCTTAAGGCCAATGAACACAAAGAAAAAATGTGCATTTTGCGTTGTTAGACTCAACCACTTATTTCATTCAATAGAGCTTAGAAAGATGACAATAAGAAAAGAGAAAATAAAAATAAAAGTTTTTAGCATTTAATAGAGAAAAAGTGAACAATATGAAATTAGCCTAAATACCAGCTGTTCAAAAGATTAAGACCATACCAAAAAGAAGTCCTAAACAGGGTAGGAAATGTCCAACAAGAGGTCTCAGTAGCGAGTTGCATATCCGTCATTGCGAATAACTGCAAACATTCGCTTTGGCATGGTCGATATATGCGTTTGCATAAGGCTGGCTGGAATGTTATTCCAAGTGGAGAAGATGGTTTCACGAAGATCATGCACTGTTTGGAATTTACGTCCATTTCTATGGACTTCCCTTACCATCCACCCCAAACATTTTCAATGGAATTCAGTTCGGGCGAACACGCTGGATGGTCCAAAGTAATTACGTTATTCGCCATGAAAAAGTCCTGCAGGCATTGTGGATTGCAGCGTCCGTAAGTGCCTTAATCTGGTTCGACGATCGGCTGGTGTTTTGCCGGACAATCCGTCGAATCCTCCTGCTCAACGCCGGCGAAATTTTCTTGGGCCTATCACTTAAAATTCTCGTTCCGTATCCCTCAGGGTATTTTAAGAAATTTACAACAACAGTTTTACTAAGCCTAATCTCACCAGCGATGGCACGTTGAGAGAGACCTTGCTTTTGCAGCTCGACAATTCTGCCACGTTCAAACTCTGTCAACTTTTTAGCCTTTGCCATGTTTTAACATAATGTAACACAGGAGATGTCAGCGGGATATGTTGAACATAAATGACCAAATTTCGTTACGTGTTTACCGATTAACGCTTTGTTTCAGTATGGTCTTAAACTTTTGACCAACTAGTATTTAGGCTAATTTCATTGTGTTCACATTTTCCCTATTAAATGCTAAAAGTTTTTTTTTTTTTCTTTTTTCTTATTTTTTTCATTTTTGGAAGCTCTACTCAAATAAGTGGTTGAGTCTAACAACGCAAAATACATATTTTTCTCTTGTGTTCATTGGCCTTAAGATTTTGGCCAGCAGTGTATGTGTGTGTGTATTTTCTTATAACATAGCCACATTGGGTCATATGCTGTGTCTACCAAAGAGAATAGAACCCTGATTTTAACGTTGTAAATCCGAAGACTTATTCGCTGTACTCCTTTGTAAGAGAAAATATTTAAAGATTATATTTCCAGTTAAAATAGGAGTTGTATATGGGTCGTTTAGCTTGAATTCCTGCAAAGCTACATAAAGATCACCAGAGCTAACTATCTTTAAGTTAGCAACAGATAGACGAAAGGCAGCTGGTCAACACTACTCACCGCCAGGTGGTTAGGGCGCTCAACTCGTAATCCAAGTGTCGCGGGCTCGAATTCCTGTCATAACAAATATGCTCGCCCTTTCAGATGTGCGAGCGTTATAATGTGATGGTCAATTCTGTTGGTAAAAGAGTAGCCCAAGAGTTCGTGGTGGGTGGTGATGACTAGCTGCCTTCCTCTATTCTTACACTGCTAAATTAGGGACGGAAGAGCATAGCCCTCGTGTAGCTTTGCGCGAAATTCGAAACAAAATAAACCAATCCTTAGCTTCTTCCCGTTAATAAAGTGAGAAGGCGTGTCCTCCAGTGAGCCCCCACCGAGCCAATTGATAAATTGACAAATGTTGCAAAGACAGTGACTTGTCAAACATGAAAAAATGCGAAGGTAATAAAATGAAATAAATTAGATTCTTAGAGAATTGTTCAGAGACTTTAGATTTTTTTTCTCTCTAAAAGTATACTTTAATAAATTGTTCTTATTGCTTGTTTTTGGACGTCAATAAAAGCGATGACGCAAAACGTATATTCAGGAATTTCAAATAAGCGTCTCGAGACTTCTTGAGCTCTTTGTTAATTTTCTTTTGTTGCACAGCGAGGAAAAATAGTAAACGTTTTTTATTTATATTTTCTGTGCCCACACGAACATTCAGCGTGGTGTCAAACACGTAGTAGTCTGTCACTGAATGACATAGAATAGTCATGACATTAAGAATTACGTCATTTAGGAAATTCTAAACATCTTTATACAAAAAAAAAAAGCTTGAGCACCTCTATAACAAGAAAGCTAACAATGGAATACGTGATGTCCAACAAGCTATATTAAATAACACAGGAAATCAGGTGTTCGTAGTTTACGCTCGAACAAACTGTGTACTTTACAGAAACGTGCGTTTCGTTCTTTAATTGCACGTTCTGTCGTTTTGGTAACTAATAGTTCATTTGGTAATAATTCATCATCAACATTTACAGTGCAACTTGATTGTTTTCATCCATTTTGATCCAAGTAATGTTAACACTGTCAACAGCCCACGAAAGTTTTCAGGGTTGTATACACTAGTAGTATGCCCTAAATACCTAGTGTCACAGTCAGCTTGTCGTTAAGTGTCAAATTTCGTTTGTTAGGTTAGTTGTTCTGTAGCAAAGCCACATTGGACTATCAGCTTTGTCCACAGTGAGGAATCGAATCCTTGATGTTAATGTTGCAAATCATCAGACATGCTGCTGTCCCACCAGGGTACCATAAAACTGTGTTTGCCAAAGGATGTGTCGTGGCATGCTGTGTTGCACGTGTGACTCTCAAAATTAAAGGTTTAAAGGTCAACAGTTACAATAAAATATGAGCAACCGTTTTACTGTGATGACCAATAAAACTCCAATAAGAAACCGTTTTATTTACTGCTGATTGTTTATTGGGTATTTGTGTTTGTGATTTTGAACTTAGTTTGCTGTGAGAGACATAGTTGGTGGTATGTCGAATTATTTTTAGTGAATCCAAAAGTGACCAGAAAAGAGGAAAAGAAGTAATATGGTAATTGGAATAAAAACCAACTATGAATTTATGAGATAAAAAATATAATAAATATCCTAAAAAATTAACCAGCGAGAACCAGTTTCAAACAAATATATTTTATTCCTTGCCACAAGAAGTCTCTCGTAATCGTATCACAAAAAATGAACCATTATGTGTGTGTATGCGATCACCCATCACCAAGAGTCGGCTGGTTAGATTCCCTTTGTTGTTGTTATGTGTCAACTGGAATTTAGTGTGCATGGACTTCTCTGTTTTAGGATTTTTTGGCCGAGACGAGAAATAAATTCCTCGAAATAGGACACTTTTCCTATTTTCATAAGCGTTTGGCTTTTAATTTAAAGTACTTTATCAGCTAAATAAGTTAATTATTCTCCACAAGGGAAAATGTGAAATGGGCATATAATGAGAACTTTGTAGATTTAATAACAAAAAATGGAAACATTACCAAATATTATTCTTTAAATAGTTGTTTAATCTTTGACCTGTTTTCAGCTAGTATATATAATGAACCAGTTTCATAATATCCTAGTATATTTGACATTATAATTTTTTTGTTTCTCAGACAGTACCTAATAACAACAGTCTCAGTAGCAATGGCAAGAGCTGGTGATAGTTCTGAACATAACAATAATCTAAGTAGAAGTAGTGAGAACTGGTGATAGTTCTGATCAAAGTAACTTTGTAAATGCACCTCCTTTGTGATTTAGCGATCAGTTTAATGGTTTATATATAGACTAAAATTACCGTATTGCGATTGATACCCGGTCGGCAGCGCTATTAGCCCATTGTGTAGCTTTTCACTTAAAAACAAACAAATTAGCCTTATTAAAAAAAAATCTTAGAACGTTTTTCTTTTATAGTGTGATTTTACTTTAATTTTATAAAAGGTGATGTGACCTGCGCGACATCTAGTAGCGTTATATCTAATTACAATGATTAAAACGTAATATTTTGTTCGTTTTGCTTTAAGAAAAGTCCTGAAATGCACGTTTTAAAATATTATTGTAAAACTACTGAAATACTTTGATTAGTTTCGAAACTTTCTAGATTTATTGCGATAAATATCAAGAAAAGAGTCGATGAACATGTGTAAGTAGTAAGTATCATTTTATATTATACAATTATTTTAAGCAAAGTTATACCATTCACATTATGTATTTAATTATAACCAATTTTATCTCCTACAAGTGGCACAGTGGTATATGTTACCATACTTACACCGCTACCCAGGGTAGGTAGAGAACAGATTGCCCATTGCGTAGATTCTAAATAAACATAAAGCAATTAAACTCTAGTATACTCTAGCTACAGTGAGCTACATGTTTTTAATGTTGTAATTTATGTGTTAACTAGAGGGCACATTATTGGAAAATTATAGTTTGACGTCAAGTTTTGTTCAGTACTTTCGAACATAAGTACCCTCTATAGCGCCACAAATCTACAACTTTCTTTAAATTTAATAGCAGAATATTGCCATAAGAAAATATACGAAATAAAAATTAATTCCAAAGATTCAAATAATCGTAGTTTCAAAATTAAAGAAACTCCTAAAAAAACAATCCAGAACTAAATCTTCATGGATTATCCATCCAGACTGCTACATCAGCAAAGTTTCTTTGTGTGATGGTTGAAATAAAATATGGATACGAGTGAAGCAAGTTAGAAGTATGTCTTGGACATAATACAGACACGACACCCAACAACATATTTAAAATATGTAAAAAGAACATAATACCACTGATCGAATACGCCTGTCCGGTATAGAGAAATATAGCATCTCATAAAATAACAACTGAATTGATTAAATTACAAAACGCAATACTTACAAGTGTATATAAAGTTACACAGACAACAAACTATTTCTACATACCTACGTAAACATCCAACCACTCTACGACAGTCTTCTAAACAAATCATTCACTTACTTCAAGAAAAACCTACATAAAAATGAATTATTACACACACTAAATCGCTATATCACACTTGATAGAAATTAGGCTTAGTACTTCTCATCCATAAATATGTACTACAGGTTTAGTAATATGCCACCTGTCGCTAGAACTACATAACATATCATTATAGTGTGTTATAGAGGTATTTATATAAATACATGTAATATAGGCTACACTATGAAAAGATGTTGGAACATACGGAACTATAAATAGCGATGTGTGTATTATTGTGAATGATAAACGTAGTACATAAACGGACATGACCCTTAATTTACATATTCACTTTTGTGAAATCAACACCTTCTCTTGTGTGACGTTCAACTGCGAAACCTAAACATCAGTGACGGAAGGAAAAAGAGATCCAAATTTCGCTGACCCTCTCAGATCCATATGGATCTAAGTCCTGATGCAGAATACCAATGAGTTTCGAATTAGGCCAATAACTCGAGCAATTTCGAATAGTTGACTTACCTTCTTCAGGAAAATAAAGAAAAAAGTAGCCTGGGCCTAGTTTGAAAACATTACAATTTTTGTAGGTGATCCTGTGTGCTAACTTCTTAACCAGAAGTGAATTTTGAATATAGATTATAAATATAAGGTCTATGAAGTACTGAGTTAATTTAGTTGAAACTTGAATGAGATTTACTGTGTTATTTTCTATCAGTAAGTGGTTTGATCATATGCTAATCGTAGTTTAACGTTACGTCTAGTAGTAGTAGTGCTGTTGTTGGAGATGTAAACGTCATTTGTAGGCCTAAAACATTTACAACATTTTGTGAAAATGTTGAATTTCATGCTTATAGAAACGTAAAGTTAGTTGAAATACAGTAAAGCTGGTTCAGATAAAAGACGGTCATAGCACTGTTTTATTCATGTAAGTGGAATTATTATATGATAGCTTAGTCCTACTACTATTCCCAGTACCGTAGAAGTTTGTTTGTTTGTTTTGAATTTCGTGCAAAGCTACACGAGGGCTATCTGCGCTAGCCATACCTAATTAAGCAGAGTAAGACTAGAGGAAAGGTAGCTTGTCATCACCACCCACCGCCAACTCTTGGGCTCTATTTTACTAACGAATAGTGGGATTGACTGTAACATTAAAGCCCCCACGGCTGAAAGGACGAGCATGTTTGGTGGAACCGTAGAGGGGTAAAACGTCATTTGTAAACGTAGGTCTAAATATTTTGCGACAGTTTAAAAGTGATTTCGGCTTGCAGAAACTTTTAAATGAGAAATAACAAGTTTCATTAAATAGATTAGATGCGGAATTATGTTTACCGGATAATTCGAAAGAACTCACAGAGAAAGAATAACGTTCCAGTAATACGCACTATAATAGAATAGGTATTCCTTTGTTTGATAATAGAAATGTGATAAGCATGTGGTATGGATTTAATTTTTTACAACTCAAAAAATGATTTAGTCAGATCTATTCAAAAGTGTGTACTATCAACACTTATATAATCTTAAAATCAAATAAATAATAAAATACAATGTTTCATTATACACAAAATATTTACTGAAGTCATCAACAGCTTGTTTCCACCTCATATATTTCGATGTGTCTACATTACCTTTAAACTTCAATAAAGTAGTAACTCACAAAAACCAAAGTTTCAGTATTTATACATTTATTGCAAGTCGTGAGATGCCACGTTCAAAATTGTTTATTAATTGGTCAACATTTACAGAATATTTCGCCATATATGAAACATAAACTAAACGGACTGTCATATCTGTTTAGTTCTATTTCTTTTCGATATGCAATTATTTCTAACAATTCACGAGTATGTTGCGAGGATAAGCTAAAATTAGGTTTATCTCATAAAATGTCTGTTGCGTTGTTTGTAAATATTCTACTCTAATTTGTATTTTCTATTTTATTATTCTCATTTATCATTTCGTAATCTGTATCTTACGTTCCTTTTGTTTCGCTCTGTTTACTACCGCATTCAATTTTTTGTTTTATAACTCTGAGTTTTAACTCTTATTTTATCTTTACTATTCTACAACATGTGTTTAACCTTACTGATGGATTTGAAGATAGCGTACAATTTTTTGTTGCTTTTGAAATACATTAAACAACTAACTTGACAATCCTGAAATATATTCTAAACTTAAAATATCTTTTGAGGTTTAAAATTAATATTTTAAACTGACATTCTATCATTACTAAATTTTTTAAAGACTCCATCACCAATATTCGATTTAAATATTCTTTCAACAGCGTATGTGTTAATTATTTATTTTATTCAGGTATATTCAGTTGTTTGTTTGTTTTTTATTTAAAACCAGTATAGATGGCTATACTTAGACGTTTTATACACGTAAACAGGAACAGGATGTGTGAGTAATGGCTTACGCTGATTTTTTTGTTAAGCCTATTACGTACGGCATAGTATAAGTTCGTGACATATCTTTTCTTATTGTTTACTGGTTGAATCAACTGTGTATTGTTCAAATGAAGTTTGTCCGTTGATAACAGAAGAGCATTTTATTGTTTCACTAAACAGTGTTTTTGTTTCATAACACAATAAACAATGTATAATAGACACAAGCTCCTCTTTGTTTTGTGTTGTATATTGAAATGTCAGTAAGTTCTAGCAGTTTTTAACTTATTTAGATTCTAATCTGTTATAATGTTTACTTGTTTGCAATAAAGCACAAAGCTACTCAGTGTATCTGTGCTATGCCCGCTACAGGAATTGAAATCCAGTTTTTAGCGTTATAAGCCTTAAGATTTAAAACCGAGCCATTATTAGTGAGTGGTGTTTCATGAAACGTGTAACAAATATAACCCATTTGTCGCTCAATAGCAACTCCACTTGTCAATAACCGCCAGAAAATTTTCAAATTCAGTTAACCGACGGCGCGAATAATTATAACATATGTTCAATTATTATCTTTAATTGTATATTATTTCTCTACAAACCGTGTATTTTAAAATAAGTTAACCCTCGAATGCGAACAAACGTTCCTCGCAATTAAAATGGGTTTTAACTAAAACTTTTGAAAGAACGAAGTAAATATTAAATTGTTTTGTTTTTGTTTTGGAATTTTGCACAAAGCTACTTGAGGGTTATCTGTGCTAGTCCCTCTTTAGCAGTTTAAGACTGGAAGCGTAGCATTACTAACGCCGCCACTGATATTTTTTTACCAACGAAAGTGGATTAACCGTCACATTATAACGCCCCCGGCTGGGAGGGCGAGCATGTTTGGCGCGATTAGGCGCGAACCCGCGACCTCAGATTACGGAGCCACGCCTTAACGCGCTAGGCCATGCCAGGCCCTAGTAAATATTAAAGCATTTCTAGTTTATGCTGATTTAACAGATTCAGGCCCGGCATGGCCAAGCGTATTAAGGCGTTCGACTCCGACGGTTGCGAGTTCGAACCCCGGTCGCACCAGACATGCTCGTCCTTTAGCTGTGGGGCGTTATAATGTGACAGTCAATCCCACTATTCGTCGGTAAAAGAGTAGCCCAAGAGTTGGCGGTGGTGGTGATGACTAGCTGCCTTCCCTCTAGTCTTACACTGCTACATTATGGACGGCTGGAGCACATAGCCTCCAATAGCTTTGCGTGAAATTCAAAACAAACAAACAGATTCAGTTATAAAAATTTTAGAAGCTAATTCCGTCATGTTTTTATTAGTGTTTCCGCGCACAGGAAACTTAAGTTAGATAGAATCGGTCAAATCTACAACTACAATTCAACCTCTGTAAGGATTGAAACTGCCTGCGATGACTGGATGGTATGCTTAGGGCTTTCAACGCTAAATTTGGAGTTCCACTCCTTCAGTGAGCACAGAACTTTGCTCTTGAAGCTAAAAAACAAAATTAAAAATAAGTTGGCATTTTTGAAGTTCTAAATAAATGAGGGGATATTGTAAAATAAACACAATAAAGTTTATAATTTTAATGTACGTGTTTTCTTGAAGCAAAACCACATCGAGCTATACTTTTAATAACTATTAAAGTTGGAAAAATGTGATATTTTATAAACATTTTATACAATCTACTAAATAACTTCTTGTTTATCACAGTGTTATTGATACTTTTAATAAATATCAAAATCCAAACAAAAAGAAAAAGTTCGTTGGGAGAAAAAATGTTTAGGAGAAACTCAGCAGATGTGACGTGAATATTTATATATGCTAACATTGATGAATCTTTATAGAATGGACGGTAACTGATGACATTTCGAAAGTCTTCTGTCTTTCGTCTTCAGACTTTCGTAACGTCGTCCTCTACACTTGTGTCTCAACAACAGACAGTTGCCGTCCTTTCTACAAAGTTTCATCATGAATACTCTGCTTAAACAGTCTATCAAAGAATATGCTAACATTGTTTAACTCAAATTCTAGTTTGCCTTAATGTTTGTTTGTTTGTAGTTAAGCGCATAGTTACTTAAAGAGTTATCTGTGCTGTGTCCACAACATGTATTAAAATCCGGTTTTACTGTTATGAGCAAAGTTAAATGTGTTTTTCTCTCTTTATGGAACCCTGCCAGTTTTACGGATAATATCGAAAAACACTAAACAAAAAACGCGATACTAGTGACATCTATTAATTCTCAATTTTGTCAAATAATATTTGTTTAAAGGGTCATAGAATCACTTAACAGTAACGGCACCATTGTCCTTTACTAAATTATATGAGCTACAATATGTGCTTAAATATGATGGTTTCCATATCACATTAGTTAAATAATTCACTGTCACTAATAATAAAGTATTTTAATAAGAACGATTATAGCGACACGGCAGAAATTATATTTAATAAAAATTCAATTTTAGTTTCATAATAAAAGTAGGTTTTTTTTCTTCTGGATTCTTTATTCACCTTTATTTGTTAATCGTACAACTATAGCTAAAAACAATTACGTTTTTGCAAATTTTATTAACAGTACAGTTTCGATGTGACTTATTTGAAATCACTCTACAAATTCTCACTAGTTTTTTTGTTTTTTTTGTAGTTTTCTTTGGAACGTGTGTACGTATTTTAAACCATTCATTAAATATTTATAATTATCTCATAATCATTACAAATATTATTCGTTGGTAAAAGAGTAGCCCAAGAGTTGGCGGTGGGTGATGATGACTAGCTGCCTTCCGTCTAGTCTTACACTGCAAAATTATGGATGGCTAGAGCAGATAGCTCTCGTCTAGCTATGCGCGAAATTTAAAACAAACCAAAGCAATACTGCAAGAATGCTATTTTATTTAGAGATTCAATTTCAAAGTTTGTAGCCACTTAAATGTATTCGAAACTGTTAATAATAATTTGTTTTCCTGTCACGAAGAATGATTACAGCAACGCTACGTACAACAATGGATATTTTTAGATTTCACCACTTTGCAACGGAATATACGGTGGAAAAGCTAGTTCCACGAATAGCTCAAATAACAGTATCCCCTCATCCCTACACCGTTAATTGGCAGTAAAATATTTATAACTACCCTCCTAAAGATTGCTTTCTCCACGGCTCAGGCGTTGTATGAAGATCAGTGTGTTGGATAGTGAATCAAAGGGTCCGTGATCCGAGTCCCATTACTGAAAAGAAATTCGCGATCTGCGCTTTGGGACAGTGGTTGTGTTATAACAGTGACTGTCAAATCACGTTATTTGATTAAGTAGCCCAAGAGATGACAGTGAGTGCTGTTCTTCCTCTTGTCCAATCTATCAGTTTAAATTAAGAAATAGCCAGCGAGGATAGCTCTTTCACATCTTTGGGTGAACATCTGTAAAAACAACAACAAATACATTCACTTCCCATCATATCCTCTTTATTTTAGGGCAGAGTTATACAGTGGGTTATCTACACCATGACATTTGTGATCCTTGTCTTGGTTGTGTGTCACTTAGCTTTATACATATGCACGCGCCTATAACAATATTAATTATATTATTTTTTACCCGAGTTGCATTTATTTATGCTGAAATAGTGTTATTTTGTTTGATCGTGCTTATCGTGTCTTGTATAATTATGAATGTTTAAGCTGTCTTTCATTTTCAGACGTTTCTATTGAATTACTTATTTTAGATTTTTGTATAAAGAATGGGTAAAGGAAATGTTTTCTGAAAGGAGCACAAGAGGGCAAACATCAAGACAAACAACCAACAGTATCACATGATATATTTCTTGATAATACGATAAAATATTCACATTTGAAATTGTGTTTCGTCTATACCTTTAACGTTTTTACGCCTAGAATAAAACATTTAAATTATTTAAATTGAATTGATTTTCATTTTAGAATTTGAGTCTGAGGTAATGTACCGTCTGATTTCCAAGTATTTACTAAACTATATAGTATTACTGTTAATGTTTTAATTAATAATATTAATATCAATTATTATATAGTAGTAATTATATAGTATTTCTATTTAGCTGGACACAGTAGATAGCTCGGTGTGGCTTTGCTGTAATAAAACACACACATTATTTAGTACTTTTATATGTTTTAACGGTATTATTATCCTACCAAAACCTCGAATTAGTACTAATGCTATTACATATGAAATGTAGAGCAGTGTGACACATCTAATACTTTTCTAAATAAGAATGTAGTAGGTGTTGAATATTGCTGTTATCTGTATAAATTTGCCAATACTTAACGTAAGAGATTAATAGTAATACAGAGTCAGCCAAATTATTGAAAAGTAATTGAGTTGAAACCTAGATGCTATATTCTGGAGTAAGTGTATAATGGTATGGATTGTTTTCACTCTTTAAATTGCATATTCTAGATTTTGTTGTCACTTTATGATGCTTTAAATAGTATTTAGAAAATATGAATCTGCTTTAAAATGATAATAGGATTGTTAACTTACAGGAATATTTCATTATTCAGCATGAATTAAACAATGTAAGTTGATGAATTACAAATTTAAGTTTGGTTGAAAATGTTAATTTAATATACCATGGGCAATGAATGGAATGATATAGTAGGACCATCATTAATGACATTGGTGAGGAACAGCCGTTACATTTACGGACTGTCATTAATGACATTGGTGAGGAACAGCCGTTACGTATTACGGACTGTCATTTATGACATTGGTGAGGAACAGCCAGAACATTGGTTAAATTTGCAGATAATACTAAACTACTAAGAATTTCAAAATGTACCAAAGGTGCTGTAGTTTTGTGGAAAGAGATTTGAACTATGTAGGAAGTTTTGTGAACACGTTGTAGATGTCTTTTTAACAAAAGTAAAGCTATGTAAGAGTTTCGTGGAAAACTAGTCTTACTTTAGTGTGTAAAATTCTGTAGAAATTAGTAAAAGAAGATTGTGAAATTTAGTAAAGCATCATAAAGAAAAGTAATTAATCTGATGAGGATTAATAATTTCTGTAGAAATTAGTAAAAGAAGATTGTGAAATTTAGTAAAGCATCATAAAGAAAAGACTTCTTAGCCCAACAAAATCTGTTCATTTGTTAAAAATATTAATTGTTATGTGGATGATAGAAATGACCACAGGCTTACTGTGCTTAAATTTTTAATGGTTCTTGATAAAGTAGATGCCACATAGGACATAAACTAAGAAAAATGTCATTAACTCATTCTATGAAATACTGTTAACCTAATTTTGAAATGTTCACTTTTAGTTATGTTATTCTGTAATAGAATTTTAAATTATTAGACAAAGTATCTCATATTCAAGTATTCTGTTTCAATGACCTTGTTTAGAAAAAGAACCACCAGGATTATTTGAGGTTTGGAATGTTTAATGTGTGAAAATAGGGTGGAAGTAAGTAATGGTATAACTTAAATAGTACAAATTATCCCTTGTTGTCCACTGAAAGTAAAATATGATGAATGATAACTATCAGTAAGGGACATTTTTTTCTTTGGTTTGTTCCTTTTCAGGATTTCTAGTAAGAGTTCCCTGAGACCAACCTAACTACATAGCAAGTATAAGAATAGATTAGGCTTGAACTGTTTGTTGAAAATGTGCAGCTTTGCTAGTAAGAAAGAGTACAGTCAGTTTGCTGTACAATATGAAAAAAATTAGTTTAATTTTTTACTATTAATAACTTATTCTTTGACTGTGCATTTTAATATATTTTTTATTTGTGTTTAAGGAAGGACTTTACGAACAACATTGTCATGTTATCTTAGTTAAGTATTTATCAATATTTGCACCTAATTAATTTGGTGGCTAGGATTGGGTGATTGAGGAAGCCATTGGTCTTAAGTCAGCATAATGTTAAAAGTCAGTGTGTATCTTGTCATGCTTGATTTCATGAAATAAGAGTCATAAAAGTCAAAAGTTCATGTAGAATAATTTGATTAGTGTTTGCCCATTATGATTTTAGTGACAGTGATGCTGATGGTGTTTCTGTGAAACCTTATAAGTGTAGTGAGTGTTGGTATTATAAGTCTAAAGTAAAGACATGGTGTGGAATCACCTAACCTAGAGCCAAGTGTTAACAATTTATCATGAAAGTAAAAATATCAATTGAATATTAAACTTGTTACTTCTGTTATATGATGAATTTAACCTACTGAACTAAATTAAGAATATAACAAATCTGTTTTATTGTCTATACTTTTAATTTTATAATTTTAATGCATAGACAGCAATATTAAGTTATATATTTGTTGCTAAGCAACATAACATAAAAGCCATTGTTGGAATACAGTGTTACCAAAACACACTGGCTTTTCCATATATTAGAAGTTGTTAGTCTGATTGGTCGTTAAGAGTAATTATCCTGTGAATATGTCGCAGGTTTATTTTACGATTGATATCAGTTTTGATTGGCTGGAAAACGAATATACTGATGTTTTACTGCCTTGACTGCAATTTCAGCCTCTATGTTGGTCAAGCTTTATTTCAAAACAATTATTCCAGTTAACTGAGAAATGTAAGGTTAGGGTACACTGTGGAGTGGTTGAGGTTAGGGTACACTGTGGAGTGGTTGTACTTGCTTTGTTATTTTTGATGAGTTATACACTAGTTTAATATAGTTTTCTGAAATTGAAAGAGTGAATGCAAGCATTCTTGGGATGTATTGAGACAAACAAGTATTTACCTGTATTGTTATCAAGTTCAGCGATATTTATGAATACTGTTAAGTGAAACTTAGCATTTTTGAAGTTGTATTTTCTAGTGTACAATATTATTTTGTTTTCATATTATGTTACTAATTTCCATTTGCTCGTTACAGAACAATTCTTTTTCAAAGAATACTTAGTGAATTTGAAAAACAAGTATCCTTTAAAAAGGCATGTTTTATTGTGGAATACTGCTAATTAGAACAAATACCTGATTTCTAGTTGCTTAGTTTTAACTCGCATACAAGACGTGTGCCTATCTGTCTTATCATGGTGAATTTGATTTTTAAATTACATGCCCTGACCATGAATTTCATTTTGAGTGACCAACCAGTTTAGTTGTCCAAGATATAAATATACAGTGAACTAATCTTCTTGTAGAAGCAACTTGAGATTTCCTCCTAAACTTAACTAGTGTTGCTAGTTGTTACAAAACAAGTGATGTAATGTTAAAGATGAGATGAACATTAGGTTGACACAGATTATACATCAGTTGTGTATCCAATTTGGATTTGAAAATATGACCTTTGTCTTACTGACTTGGCATTCTACCAGCTGATGTACCAAGGTTTAAGTTCCAGTTAACAATCCATACTACAGTCATTACACACTGTTTTGTACTTGATATCATATATTATCAAGTATTTATGTATATCTTAGTAATGGATGGTATAATATTTATAACAAAACTACCAGTTCTTTATTAATTGAAATTGTTAATTTGATATTATGGTCATTTAAGTGTAAGATGCATCTTTTAATAAGTAGATTCTTTTGTTGTAATTTAGGAAATGTGTGAGCTACTTCACCAGTAACTATGGATCTTCAGAATGTTTTAAAAGCTTTACCAGATGATCGACCAGTGACCAGTATTTATGTGGTGGAAGATCCTACTAAATGCCCGCAAGGCTTTCAAGTGGTATCTAGGACTTTTGACCAGGATACAGATGCTGATTTGTGGAAAGACAGAATGTTTGTGAAGCGAATCACCAGATATATTTGTTTTTCAAAAGATGAAAACAGTTCTGATGAAGTGGTCGAGTCTATCGCTGTAGTTGGAGAAAGAGAATTTCCACCAGAGTTCACTCTTCTGTTGTACACTATTGATACCCAGCAGAAAGCTACAAAAAAAGAAAATCTGTGCTACAAGTTGATGAAGAAAGAATTGGTGCACAAGTTAGTAACTGATATTATTGTACTGAGTAAATTAAAGAAGCCTCCCTCTGGATTTACCCTTGCAGGAGAATTGAATAGTTTATTAATTTGTTACAAATGCAGACCAGTATCTCCAACAAAGATACCAGGAGGTATAGGTCCACAACCATATGGCTTATCTTGTAACAGTCATTGCTGGAGAGGAAATAATGAACAGTCCTTGGTTCGAGGACAGCAGACATTTTATAGGAGTACAAGTGGTTATGTTGCTGCTTTAGATGGTATTCCATTTACTGTAAATCCAAAATATGCTGATATTAGCCACCTGCTACAGTGTACTATTCCTCACATCATACTGAAGACGGAAGATCAGTTACTAATGCAGTATAACTACAGTTTTCATGTCGAACATCAATCTCAGCAAAGCTTTTCATCCAAATTCACATGATTGTTTTTTTAATGTTCATGTTCGAGAACTTGGACTTTAAATAAGTTATAATCAGTCATGGGTATGTACTATAAAAAAAATGATGAAATTACCATTGTTAGTGTAATATTAGACATGATAAATGTTAATTCACAGAGAGTACTAACAAATATAAAAATATATACTATATGACATTTTAACTTGTGTGACAAACGAATATTTGTTTAAAGGAAACAACCATTCATGTATATTCTTTTACTGCTGTCAGCTGATAGACTCTGAAAGTTGCAATGCTGATTACCCATATTGACAGTATGGGTGATGTATTCATTGAATGTGTGTGGTCAGTCCATTTTACTGGTCTTGTACTAAAGAAGGAACATTGGCTATAATCCTGAATTTAACAAATAACTCTAAATGGAATGCGACAAGCTTTCCCTCGCGTATAGAAGGTTTGAATGCATAAAATTCAGATGTGTTACAAAGGTGCTTGTGGTTAAGATATCTCTGAATTGCCGATGAACGGCTGACTTGGGCTCTGAAAAATAAGAATATAAGGTGTTCATGTGAACAATACAGATATTTGTATCTGTTGTTTCTGGATTGTATTTATATAGTCTCTAGAATATACTAAATACATATCTATAGTTTTATTCAGCATCCTTGTATATTGTATCTGTTTTTTCCTCTCGCACCACAAGCTGTTATTAAATCAGTAGCTTGGAGTAAAATGAACAGTTTATAACTTTGATATGAAATATACTATGGTGGATGATACTTTGTAAAAGGTTGTTGTAAACACATTGACCTCTGCTCTGGTACTCTTGTGTGCAGGATTAAGAAAGTTTGTGTTTAGTATACTGTAGCATATAAATTAACAAACATTAGAACTTTAATTTCTATTGTTTTGTGACCACCAGGTGGATACAGTTTTGATTTCTGAAGCTTGGGTATAATTTCTCTACATATTGTTTAAAATTACATTCTCATTTTCATAAATTTCATCTTGTAAATTTGTCATTTAATAACATTTAGTTAATATGATCCAGGCAGACAAAATTTGGCAGGGTAGAAGCCATTTTTTAATCAAGTTTTATTTTGCCAACAGGTTCATTGGCCTTTGAATTTTGTTTTCAAGTATGATGGCAATAAATTTAAAGAAAGGCTTAATACATATTTGAATGATTAGGGCTAACTTTAGTTTGTTTTTTAAGGTTAGTGAATGGAATGACCAATAATGAATCAGTGGGACCTTGTTATCTTTAAATTTTATTTTTAAGAAATACAGGAAAATACACATCTGTATTTTTGTAAATGGCACTGTTAACCATTTGTAACCTCTGTTTTCCTTGTATTAAAATCATTTCAAATTTTGAACACTGCTTTGCAAATACCTCAAATTCAACTTTTAAGACAAGAATAATGTTCCAAGTTTTCTTAGATCCATTTTATAGGAGTTTTTTTCAGGCATTGATGGTAGAAAACATGAGAGTGAACCTTTGAAGAAGCAATTAAAAGTTATTGACAAGTTCTAAAGTAACAACAAAAGTCCAGATGTAATAGCTACAAATTGATTATCTTTAACTTATTACATTAATGAGAAATTATATTAATTATATTAAGAGAAAGTGGAAAATGGAAGTTAAAATCTTCATGAAGACAAACAGTTTCTTAGTTCTGTTTTGACATCTTTTCAGTGTTTCTTGTAGCAGTTCTTCATGATGCAAGCACAGATCTTATGCTTAGTACAGAAAGACATTTTAATTATTTGTGTTCTGGTCTACAGTTTTTGGCCTTTATTTTCCTGCTTTTTGTGGAAGCTGTGATACCACAGTTGGATTAACATGTTAATCGTCTTTCTTCAGAGGCTGACTAACATTGTCATCATCCTGACTGTCTAGTGTCTCTTCTACTTGTGTAGTATATCCTTTCAGTAGATAGCATCTCTTACCTTCTTCTCTGGAGAATGCAGGCATTTGTGATGGATGTTTCTAAGAAGTGCAAAGCCAGATAAACATATGATTATCATCCATTGGTAAAAATCTTATAAAGTGATAAAAGTATCTTGTCTTTTGAACCCTTCTGGTCATCTTATTGCATACAAGTATACATTTTAGTCAGAGAACTGTCACTTTTCCCTGTTCACATCATGTCTGTTGCATTCCTCGACAAGTACAACATCATCATAGTTGGAGGCAACGATTGCTGCTTTATTGTCATACCACTTGCAGATGACATGTTAACTGGAGACCAGTATAGCCTTTTGTTTGGTATACAAATGATGCTTGTAGCAACTGTGTACATTTATCCTTGGTTGCAGATTTAATGAGAACCTAAAGATGATTTCCTAATTTTCTTCTGTGTCATACAAATTGGTCTGGACAACTTCTGTTACAAACCTCTAAATGGGAGTAGGAGTGATTTACGATGTTTGTAACATGGCTCAAGCATTATTGGTACATTTGTTTTAGAGGTCTTCCAAGCCAATCTTTTTTTTTTCTTTTCTTCCAGGTATATTAAAAGGGCTCTTCACTTCTGCTACTTGAGTACAGTTCTTGTGCCTGTTTGGTTCACATCAGATATGCTTAAAAGTGCTTATTTCAAGCTGTTATGATTCACTAAGGAATCACCATCTTCATTGACAAGTTCTAAAGTAACAACAAAAGTCCAGATGTCCTTTGCCACCTGTGAATGTATGCTTATTTCACACTGTTATGATTCACTAAGGAATCACCATCTTCCTGCAAAAATAAATTACAAGTTTACTAACAAAACCAGTATACATCCTCTTGTCTGTTATTACAGTTATCGAACTATTATTATTAATAATAAAAATATATATTTTTTACTAATAATTATTATTTTCTTAGTAAACAAGAAAGTGAAAGTTGTAAAAATAAAGTCTATGTACAGTACTTACAGAACTGGCCAGGTGGTTAAGGCACTTACCTTGCAAACTGAAGGTCACAGGTTTGACTTCATGTTCTGCTAAACATGCTTGCCTTTTCAGCTGTGGGGTTATTAAGATCTGATGGTCAATTCCACTATTCATTGGTAAAAAGAGTAGCCCAAGAGGTAGTGATGAGTAGCTGCCTTCTCTCTACTTTTGCATTACTACATTATAGATGGCTAGGGGAGATAGCCCTAATGCAGCATTACAAATTTCTGGTTGCTACTTTTTCCAATAAACTAAATGTTGATCTTTGACAATACTTGGTAAACTTGTTTTAGTTCAATATTATGCTTCTTGGATTTCTGTGGAATGTACAAAATGTGTTTTAAACATGTGTTTTAAAGGATTAATCTGAATTATTCAAATATCGTATCGATCACAGTCAACTGAACCTTAAAAACAATTTAAGTTCTGACAAACAACTGTGACAAATAACCAAAAATCTGGACTTTTTGTTCTGTTTAATCTAATAGCTAATGTTGTGTTAAAATTATAAATCAATAATGATTGTTTGCTGTTTGACATGTACATTTTCATTTTATACACTGTAACATTTCCAATAATTATTTAACAAATAAAAGAGAAAGCCTTAAAATCATTTTTGTTTAACAGACATATTGATATGACAAAATAAATGTGTCTGGTTTACTAGCTCATAAATCCAAAGCTCTAGCATAGGACCAACTTACACTTCCAGACCCATGTGTGGTATTTTTAAGCTGTGGGTGCATTGTAAGAGAAGTAGCAAATTGATTCGTGTGGGTTGTAAGGTGCTGTAATATTTTAAAATTAGAGAATACACCCACAGTAATGTTACTGTAGAATGCCAAATGCAATGTTATCTTAACTAAGAAATGGCATGTGTGTCAGAAACTGGGGTTAGTGAACTTGTAGTAATTGTGTAGATGTAGATCTAGCATAGTTATTAAACTACTTAAGATATTATCTAGTCAATGTTTCATGTCTTTATGATAAAAAAAAAAAAAGACCTGAACATGCGAGCATTGAAAAAATAGTGAATGTACATATTTAGTTGTAACTTGCATGTTTTTCAAACTTAAGACGTTATCTAGTCTTTGTAAATACTTGCAAGTCCTGGATTTTTTTGTTCATCCATTAGCGTTCAGCTCGTAATAATGGCTGATGTATTCTTTTGTAAAAAATGTTATTGTGTTTAAATGTAACAGCATAAAAAATATCCTTATGAACATTGAAAGATTAGGTTGAAAAAATTGTCTTTTACTATTCAGAATGGTTGACTTGCATACAAGATGTTTTAGTTGTGTTGCTTTATTTGTCAGTGTATTTAATATTGCTACTATAACAGTTTGATCTGCACACCTGTGCATTAAAATGCAAACTTTATATCTTGTATGTTTTATTGCATACATTTTATCAACATGCAGATGTTATATGTTCACCTTTGTGCATACATTAAATAATTTTTAAATTTTTAATCAGTTTAAGCTAGGCCTTTTTTTTTTTTGATAGTGTTACTGGTTGTTTACCAAGTTAAAATCAATTTTTTAAGAATTGTCTTTTCATCAGCACTGTAAGTAACCCAAATTGATGCCTGTTTTCCCACCTAGGTTACAAAGCTGTCCACATATTACTTTTGCATATGTTATTGAGTTTTACTTGTTATATGTATTTTAAAAAATCTTAAAACTAGTTAATATTAAACCTTATCAGTGGAAACACTGGAACAGTTGAGTGGATCCTTTATTTTTTCATTTCAGCCATTTATTTTCTATTTACTTTTCTTAAATTTTATAAGAAATTTATACTACTACACTAAATATTTTTTTATTTGATTAAGGAATGCACTAAAGAACACAATGATAATACACAAAAAGCAAACAGTGCCCTCTGTTATCTTCTGACTGTGTGGTAAGAGCCTTTTAAAAATTTAGCTAAACTTGTTGATTTGATTCCCGTGAGAATAGATTTGAAACTGGATGTTGAAATGGACAATGCAATGTACACCATATATTATTTGATAGATTAAAATTTTGACTTTCTGTTGGTTATATATAATATAGTATTCAACATCAGAGGAAACTTGTGGTAGCTTGTTAAACATATGAGTACGGTAGTTGGCTCTGGTTTTCTAGTTCTTGACTTTATAGACAAAAAATAAGATTGAAGGCTATAAACCTGTTTCATCTGAACAATATCTAAAGTATAACATTTTTTTCAGAGGGGGGTGACAAATAAGTTAGAATACCTGGAGGACAAATGTCACAATTCTTGTGGTAAAAAGTTGTTTCTATATTATTATGCCAGTGACTGTAAATACAGTGAAACAGCATACATTGATTTATTACTTTTTAAATGATTTTACAAGCATTTAATATGTAGATATCTTTACGCACACTTTTAATCTTACTAAGTGTTTCATGCTGTGGTTAACCATTTTTTTTGTCTTCTCATATTGTAACAACAGGTATTGTAACAATGTATGTTTGAAGAAGGGTTGCTTGTACCACAGACCCTACCTTCTGTAGTAGAGCATCAGGTACTGTAACAATGTAAGTGTGAAGAAGGGTTGTTTGTACCACAGACCTTACCTTCTGTAGTAGAGCATCAGGTACTGTAACAATGTAAGTGTGAAGAAGGGTTGCTTGTACCACAGACCTTACCTTCTGTAGTAGAGCATCAGGTACTGTAACAATGTATGTGTGAAGAAGGGTTGCTTGTACTACAGACCTTACCTTCTGTAGTAGAGCATCAGGTACTGTAACAATGTATGTGTGAAGAAGGGTTGCTTGTACTACAGACCTTACCTTCTGTAGTAGAGCATCAGGTACTGTAACAATGTAGGTGTGAAGAAGGGTTGTTTGTACCACAGACCTTACCTTCTGTAGTAGAGCATCAGGTACTGTAACAATGTAAGTGTGAAGAAGGGTTGTTTGTACCACAGACCTTACCTTCTGTAGTAGAGCATCAGGTATTGTAACAATGTATGTGTGAAGAAGGGTTGCTTGTACTACAGACCTTACCTTCTGTAGTAGAGCATCAGGTACTGTAACAATGTATGTGTGAAGAAGGGTTGCTTGTACCACAGACCTTACCTTCTGTAGTAGAGCATCAGGTACTGTAACAATGTATGTTTGAAGAAGGGTTGCCTGTACCACAGACCTTACCTTCTGTAGTACAACATCAGGTATTGTAACAAAGAAAATGATTGGTATGATTAGACACTGCTTTTTAAACTGCTCTCTATATTTTATGAAATAATGTTTGTTTAAATCTTTCTAGGTTCACAAAGAATAATCACAAGTAAGTTGGAGTTGGGTACAATATAGGGTGCTAGGTTATTACCATGAAGAATCATATTATGTTGTTGAAGTCATAGGTGTATTATAAGAGTGACAGATAAATCCTTTTCTTCAGTTTTGTACAGTATGAGACAAACATTTATTTACAAGTTTAGAAAACAGCTGTTATCAAATAAAATTCAGGATGTTGTAATATCTTTCACTGTTTGAAATCAAACTAGCCACTTATGAAATTGGAACTACGGTGAAAGTTGTATGCTGTGTGTTACATGTCAATGTGTTTGAAATGTGAAGATTATACCACTGATCCTCATTTAGAAAAAAACACATCAATGAGAGTATAATTTCTTCTTAGAGTATTTAATTTTTTTGTTATTGTTCAGTTAAAATTGTTAATTTTTTTTATTTCTGCTTTAACAGTTCTAAATGCTAAAGTTCTGAGTGTTGAGGGGAGAGTGAAGTTTACTAGAATTTAGCTTTTAAATGTCTAGTGAAAACCACTCGTAGGGGTGTCCGAAAGTAATTGTTCATGGTGTTTCTTGCATCTCAACAGACCATTTATGTAATGATTTTAAGTTGTGTTTTAGTTTGTTGTCATCACTTGTTTGTGATGATATTTGTCCTTATTTTCCAGAAACAGCAAGGAGAGACAGGTGACAAAGGAACATTGTAACTGTAGTGTTAATACAGTGAGGTACTTAAAGGATTTTGGAGTCACATACAAGAATAGTATAAAGTAAAAGAGTGAATGCTGATGAGGTAAAAAAATTCAGTGTTACCTCCAGACTTTGGATATCAATCTGAGTATATAAAATCATTTTTCAATAATGTAACATACAAGCTTTCCTCTTTCCATATGAAATCTATATTTTGTATGATCTGACCAAAACAATTAAAATTTGCACATAAAATTTAAACATTTTCCCACTGCATGCATCTCCACTTTGGTCTGTCAATTTCTTGTTTCAGTTGGTCATCTCTCACTTCAGCAGTTATGCTAATCTGTTACTAATACCCACAAATAGGAAAAAGACAGTGTCACCAGCCCCTTGTATTAATCGTCTATTTACAGACTTTGTTTGTAAACACCATGTTACTTTACTTATTTTTTATTGCTGGATCATCAGCTTCACATTTCAAGTGTTAACTTTTTCAGACTTGCTTTTATTTAGTTTTATTGCTGGAATTTTTTTCCAACTGAAACAGTAATTCTTCTGTTGAGAACAATAAAATACAAAGGACGTCCAGTAGTTACTTCTTCTAAAGAGCACATCCAGTATGTATTACCTTTACACTTGGATGTCACTACTGAAGCCATTTTGTTCATTAAGTTGGCTGTCCAAAATAATGTAGTTTACAGTTGTACAGTTTTGAAAACAAAACAGTCCTTAGAATATAATGACCCAACACTAATTTAGCTGACATTTAAACTAAGCTGCAATAGATTAAAAATTTGTGATAATGGTTGGAGCAATTACATAATACACTGACTTATTATTTTTAAAGAGATGGTCTTCACACTTCTTCTGTCAACTCATCCCAAATCTGTATGACCCCACCTGTTTGAAAATACATTTCAACTGTGCCATGTAGCTTTGTTTGCTACATAAGATTTTATTTGTCTGTTAAACTTGTGACCACCTAGTGCTTGTTTTTGGCCTTATGTTGAGAACCAGTTTTACAGGATAGTGTTAATTGAAGAAAAGAAATTAATAATACCATTGTGATTGTTTGTACTTCCAACTGTGGTAATCAGCTTCAGTATTAAAGTTATATGACTTTTTCAATTGGTGAACCTAAGAATTTCATTTAAAAAAGTTTCACCCATTCATATTAAAATTCAGTAGGAGTTCAGGGTCAACAGTTCTTTGGTCATTCAGGTCGAAGCGACTGCAGCGTAAAGTTGATTAATTACAATAAATAGCTTGAAGTTTTTAACCTTTTCATTGTTTAAATAGTTTTCTATGACTGTTTGAAATATAATAGCTTAAAAAATCCCAGTCTTTGGCTAACTGTATATAGATGACAAAAGGCTGAGGAAGAGAAAACTAACTTATGGCAACAACTTTGGATTGATTTCACCAGAAAACAGAGATGGAACACCAAGCTAACTTACAGACAAGAATTACAGAACCTTCAACTTCCATCAGCAAGAACTTTTGTAAGTTAAAAAAGCAGTGGATAAGATCAGTAATTTACAGTTTAATGGCTTTGCTCACTGATTTGTTTTAATTTAAAACGAGATTGCAAGGAAGATTGATTGTCCCTTTATGTAATTTAAGTTGGAACAAGTTATACAATTAGCAAAATTTATTTCTTGCTTTCAAAGCTCAAACACTGATGGAAAACCTTTTTAGGTCCAGTTTGTTCTAAAGTTTTAAGTGTCAAAGTAGAACATGATGGTCGGGAAAGAACCAACTTGTTTTCTGGTTTATTTATATATGATACATGACTTTTATATATATGATACATGACTTTTATCTGGGTGTAGATAGTAATTTTATCCTGACATCTTCGTTGGAGGCGAGGCCTAGCTATACTGCTGTTTGTTAGAACAGAAAGAACAACTTGGGAATGTAAAAAATACTTTGCAAATATTTTTTGTAGGAAGGTTGGGATCTCGATGGGTGTAATAATTACTGAAGTAATAGAATATGTAAATTTTAGTAGAAAAGTGCATTTTATGTATCACAAAACAAATACGTCATCTAGCATAGTCTGTTTAAAATATTTACTGAAATACATCTAGTAAAGGTTTTAACATTTTAAATAAATATAGAATTGTCATCTAAGTTTGACAGTTTGGAAGAGGACAGATTGTATTTGCAAAATAAAATTTTACAACTTGTTTTGATCAATGCAATGCTTTTTTCAAGTGTATCTTAGTGTACCGTCTTCCAGATAGAAGCAAAGTATTAGTTGTGCTGGAACACTTGCTATTACTGTCAGAACAAATAAATTAATAAGATCTGTGCTTGTCTGCCGAGAATTTCAACTTAAGGGTGGGAAGAAAAACAACAGAAATGTTCACTTTATCTTGGTTTCATAGGTAACAGTCAAATAAATGCTAAAGAACACAACTGTTACCATGACACTTAAAATAGACAAACTCTCTTCTGTCCCTGATGCTGATTTAAATGTTTATGTATTAAAATAAAATATGAAACAAATATGGCTATATTAGATTTACATCCAATATAGCTTTTAAACACTGTATATGTTACCCATAAACATGTGCAGCAGAGGTATTGAAAGATTGAGCTATTCAGCAATCCTATATGTAGTTCATGAAATGAAACACCACAGATCACATTTGTTACAAAATTCATAATAATACTGAATTTCTTCATGTCTCCACACACAAATGAAACTAGAACCACTAGACTTTAAATTGACTTCTCCAAGCCCATTCTGGTGGTTGTGGGTTTGCTAGATGGTAGAGAGAGACAGTGGGAAAACCATTCATGAACGTCACTAATTAGTTGATTTCTCCAAGCCCATTCAGTTGGCTGTGATTTTACTATATAGTAGATAGGGACAGTGGGAGTCTTGTTCATCCATTCACTAATTAGATGATTTCTCCAAACTCATTCCCTTGGCTGTTGTTTATCAGGGCTCTATGTTCCTGATAATTTGATGAAAACGTATTCCTGATAATGACATAAAAATTGAAAAATATTTCATATCACTGAAGTAGTCCTCCCACTTGTGTTACAAATACGTACCAGATCTGGTTAATAGTAATAACACACATACAGTTATAAAGTTCTCTTTTTCTTGCTCACAACTATGATTTGTTACTTGTGAAAGAAGCAACATCCTTCAGAGGCACTCTGTTTAAAGGAAATATTCACAGAATTTGCTAGAGAAACAACTTTTTGTGCATCTATTACAATTTTGTGTTAGTTGTCTAAAAAATTGACAAACCACCTTCAAAAACAACAAAAACTTGCATCTTTAATGTACAGTTGTGGTTTGATTAAGCATTGTCAGTACTGCTTCAGTAATAAGCTAGCACTAGATGGTCAGATTTGTTAGGTTGTGGGTATCCATTATGCTTAGTGACCCGAATGAATATTTTTTACAGGATGAATGCAGTAACAAAATTTTTTCTTAAGTATTATTTCCTCCTTTCAAAGGCATACAATTTTGTTAGAGATCTTTCACGATGGTGACGACAACAGTGTTTGTTCACAGCAACACTTAGTAAACGTGTGGATCTGGTCGCACTTCACTCATTAGAGGTAGCTTAATTGTCCTGCTAATTGAAAAATAAAAATTGTGTTCAAACCTTTTTCTTTGTGAGAATTATTGTAAACATAACTTAAGAATATTCTGGTGTAAGCACATCTAATAAACGTTATCGAAGTGTCTTTTAAGAAAATTCATTTTCATGTTTTTACTCATTTCAATATATACGCAACTAATTCAGCAAGAATACTAAATTAATAACTATTTTTAATACATTTTTCCTGAGGAACAGGCAGTTAATCTTAAAAGAAACAAAGCTGACGGTTAAGATTTGTAATAGGGGTTGCTTTAAAAACAATCCATCTTTCACAAATGTGAATTTTTTTTAATACAAACTATTTATTACATGTACATAAAGAAGCTACAATGTAGTTTGTAGGGAGAGAACTTTAAGGCTCTTAACTGCACCACTTCAGTTCTAAGTCACATTCAAAACTATTACACGTATCGACTTGCAGATAAAGCAGAAATACAAGTTATATATGTGTATCCTCCATAACATAAAATATACACACACAGATAATCCACTTGGCCGATAAGAAGTCCTGCACTATTAAATGTGCATCTTAAAATTCTTTCTAATGTATTAACAATGTACAATTCAAACAATAAGTAAATTACCTGTACATATAACATTATACCTTACTGATACCATTATCTGTTTAAACAATACCCACTTTTTGTGTTGCTCTGTCGTAGCTCACACACGTGTAAATGGCTACCAATAGAAATTCTTTTACTTCTAATACTCACAAATAAACATTTTATCCAAAGTATTTCACCTCGAGAAATGAGATTAATCTTAACAATCATATTGCATGACCAAATTACTACATAAAACCATCAGGAGTTCATACTGTGAGTTTCTAACACAAAATATAATTTAAGGAGGGGTGTAGATGGTACTAAGATGTCCACCGACTTGCATCTGTGCATTTTTGAGATATTTACACTGTGAACCTGAAAAACTCAACTTTGCATCGAATTGTACTTTTTCTCCTTTCAGTAAAAAACTAAATCACTGTTTCCAGTTAAAATAATTTTCTATTCACTTAACTACTACTCTTACCTTAATCATGGCACCACTTCTTACAAACAGGGTCAAATTTACTATCAAGCTTATTTGTAAGGTGACATTCAAACAATTATGTACAAAACATTGTTTTCCCATTGGTGAGAGTGAGAAAGTTGGCATGTCCATTGTACTGGATTTATTACCTGTATTTGAAAGACTCATCAATTTATTATTTTAATAGGAACTTGTACTTCTGAGATCACCAAGAGTACTAACTACAAATGTTTTAAATAAAAGTACTTACTAAGTTTTGGTTTCATTTCTCACGTTATACTGGTATGATATTAAATACAGGGCAGTACTCTTATGTTTTTGAGATGTACTTTACTTGCACAGGTATTACGTTATCTGTCCGTCATCACCAACTTAAGCCTAGCGCTTTCTCATGACCTTCCCCGAAACCAGTATATCCAAGCAAGAAGCGATAAACCAAATGCTAGAATGTGCTTCATTTATTTTTAGTACATTTCTCCAATGCTGCTGCATAAGAATGTTTCCACATAATGCTTATTAAATTTTTAGAAGAAATAAGATTAAATCTATTACATAAGATTTGGTAGAGTGTTTGCTTGTCACAACGTAAAGTCAGTGTTGAAAGACAGATCTACCCCTAAAACTATTAACCTACAAAAACACAATTTCAACTTGTACTGCTTTCAACAGTAGCTAAAGCTGAGAAAGGATGTTCCTAAAGTATGTCTAGTCATAGCTTTTGTCTGCTATCAGTTGCATCAACTTGTGTTAACACTGTCTTCTTTATTGTTGGCTGTTAGTTGCAGCTAGTGATATGTTTAGTATTATTAAAAGGTTAAAATATTGAAAATAATTCCTAGTCTAGTTCATAGAATAAACTTGAAAAATGTCAAGGCCTCGAATGCAATCTACACACGTACATTCTAAAACATTACCTTCATATTGTTCTAAATACGTTCACAGCCTAACTCGTAACTGGAAATAATAAAATTTCTCTGTGTTGGTTTTGAGAACCCTATCTTAAATACAACGTGCAGAGTGACTTGTAACCTTTCATCTAAATCTTTTTACTGCAAACTTCACAAACAACAAAATAGTAACCACAGGAATAAACAGAAACTGTTGCATAGAGAATTACAACATATTACAATAGCAGCAACTGGTACCAAACTATTAAGGTGAAGACCAAGAACTTCTACACTATTAGGTTTGATTATACCAACTGTAGTTAAAGAACAGCTGCTACACTGTTAGGTTTGGTTATATCAACTGTAGTTAACGAACAGCCACTACACTATTAGGTTTGATTATATCAACTGTAGTTAAAGAACAATCACTACATTTTAGCTTCAATTATACCAACTGTAGTTAAAGAACAACCACTACATTTTAGCTTCAATTATACCAACTGTAGTTAAAGAACAGCCATTACATTTTAGCTTCAATTATACCAACTGTAGTTAAAGAACAGCCATTACATTTTAGCTTCGATTATACCAACTGTAGTTAAAGAACAGCCATTACATTTTAGCTTCGATTATACCAACTGTAGTTAAAGAACAGCCATTACATTTTAGCTTCGATTATACCAACTGTAATTAAAGAACAGCCATTACATTTTGTTCCAAACACTTTTCATAATTAAAAAAGAAATTAAGTTAATCAGCTGAACAAACAACAAGGATTCTCCCAGTCTCAATGTTTAGATCGCTAAAAAAATTCTCAAATTATTTCTGTCATGAACACAGAAATATATATGAAATCATTTTTTATTTGGCCAGCCTTGTGTTTACATTTTACAAACAATGTGAACTGGAGAACAATGGAAACTAGAGCATAAGATTTGTTTACTGATATTTGTGTACTTATGGTGAAATGGTGAACAAAATCAGTGTTGTCAGAGGTATGTTATTAGTTAACAGAACTGAAAAAATATTGAACTGAAATATCAGCCACAACAACAGCAATAAACATGTGTTCTGTATTAAGCCTATCACTGCATAAACATATAACATTCAACCAGAAAAATATATGATCGATCGTACAATAGCTAACTACTGCCATACAGTCTTCATTATTATGAGATACTTCAAACCTGTCCAAAAAAAAAAGCAATAAACACTCGATTCAATGGCTTTTTACTTCTCAGTGTCTTTGAAGACTGTTCTAACCACTACCATTTAATTAGCAGTTTACTAATGTAGGAAAAGAACGTACACTAATTAAAATATTAACATGTTATCTTATGGATAAGTTGTTAAAGACACATTCAGTAGGGACCTTAATATGGAATTTAGAAAATTAAGTACCTTGAACATTTTATCCTAGTTTTATGGTAGAGAGGCATAACTCCACCAGCCTAAGATAAGAGACAAGCTTCTGAAATGTGTTAAAGATTACATCATACATTGAATTGTTCTGATTTTTAAAATTACCTTTAACAGCACTGTTTCTGAGAAACTCTTAGAGGTGGTCTTGGGATTGAACTGTAGCATCACATATAAAAACCTGACATAGAATGGAATACACTGAAAAGTAATTTTAAAGACACCACATAAAACTAGAATATAAACTGAATTATTTCATAGTAGATTCTGATGATATCAACTCTAACATTAAAGAAGTTACAGCTCAAATATCAGTTTGTTCGTAACATTTGGCACAGTCGTAATACTCCAAGATGATTACATTGTAAACTCCATATCTGAAGGACCAGGAAATTAATATAAAACTTGTATTCCAACAAGATCTTATTAAGCAGGAACATGCTTCAGTCCCAAATATCTGATGAAATGAACTGAGATGCTTGCTGACCCAACTGAGCTTGGTGTTTAGTAAACTAACTAAATGAACTGAGATAATTGATGACCCAACTAAGCTGTGTCTAGTAAACTGACTAAACGAACCGAGATAATTGATGACCCAACTAAGCTGTGTCTAGTAAACTGACTAAACGAACCGAGATAATTGCTGACCCAACTGAACTGTGCCTAGTAAACTGACTAAACGAACTGAGATAATTGCTGACCCAACTGAACTGTGCCTAGTAAACTGACTAAATGAACCGAGATAATTGCTGACCCAACTGAACTGTGTCTAGTAAACTGACTAAACGAACCGAGATAATTGCTGACCCAACTGAACTGTGTCTAGTAAACTGACTAAACGAACCGAGATAATTGCTGACCCAACTGAACTGTGTCTAGTAAACTGACTAAACGAACCGAGATAATTGCTGACCCAACTGAACTGTGTCTAGTAAACTGACTAAACGAACCGAGATAGTTGCTGACCCAACTGAACTGTGTGTCTAGTAAACTGACTAAACGAACCGAGATAATTGCTGACCCAACTGAACTGTGTGTCTAGTAAACTGACTAAATGAACTGAGAGTGCTAGAGTACCATCACATACCACATATTCAGATAACAATTTCAGCACACTTGAGATCTGGTGACATCCATGAACCAATTAAAAACAAATCACATGAAAGAGAAAACCTTGCATGTTTCCCTTAATGTGCCATATCACATTTGTGTAAACAGGTTAATACAGAAACACATGTATCATAGTTACACAAACCTCAACTTCCAACAGCGAAGGAACTGAACAAAATTAGGAGGTAACCATAATCTCATGACCCAGGAGCTAAAGAAGATAACATCATATCTCACCATGGAAGAGCTGGAGGAAAGAAGCCATGTAACACATCATAACCTCACTAGGGAGGACCTGAAGAAAGTTGAGGCCATATAACACATGCACGCACGCACACCACATAGGAGCTGAACAAAATGAAGAAGCCACATGATACAGAGAAATACAGATAATTAGAGGTAAACAATCAGTCTCATCACAGAAGATCTGACAAAAATGAAGAGGCCACACACTTAGCAACAAGAAGATAAAGAGGCAACAAAGTATAGTCTTATCACAAAGGTGTTGAGGCAAATACCGCAACCATGCTCTCAACATAGAGGTAGAACAATATACAGAAGTCGCACACTACAGAAGAACTGATAAAACAAGGTAAGCCACACCAGACTATAAACTAACCATGACAGAAAATGACAACATTATGAAGCTGTATAAACACAAATATTGACCAAACTTTCTCCTTCCATTATCACTACTCCACTGACAAAGAAGAGAAATAGCCTTTTCAGAGAGTGGATTGGTCACACCAGTTTCATTTCATTGAAGCACCGTGATGTAAAAAAAATTAAGTCCAAGTGGTTTATGTGTTACTGAAAACCCATTATAAGCAGATGAATTTATATCAAAGTCCACTGCATTCACCAATGGAACTAACATCACAACCAACCACCAGCACAAGCCATTATCCTTAACAAACTAGACTGTCACGCTTACAACACTAGTTATAAACATTAGTCTTGACGAGATGCTCTATCACAGAATACATAATGTACTACAAATAACCAAAAACTCTTGTAATCTAGCAATGGTATATAAATCAATATGGCTTCACAATATTGTAAATAATAATTTTTTTTTCACATAATGGAAGTTCACAAGATTAAACTTGGCTTCTAAATCTTAACTACTACTTCAAAAGCATAAAAAATTCAGGTTTATATTATATCCTGTTTTCATGACTCTGTTAATAACTAGGATTTTGTTTCTCATTTAGAATGTTACATTAAGAACAAATTTGATAAAAGACTATTAGACTTTTTAAAGTTACTATAATTTAATTAAGAATAATTCTGTAAAATTGACTTCACATAAATTATAATGCTTTAAAAAAAATGAAGTATAGGGTAAGTCACACCACCTGTCATATGAAGTATAGGGTAAGTCATAACACCTGTCATATGAAGTATAGGGTAAGTCACACCACCTGTCATATGAAGTATAGGGTAAGTCACACCACCTGTCATATGAAGTATAGGGTAAGTCACACCACCTGAAACATGAAGTATAGGGTAAGTCACACCACCTGTCATATGAAGTATAGGGTAAGTCACACCACCTGTCATATGAAGTATAGGGTAAGTCACACCACCTGTCATATGAAGTGTAGGGTAAGTCACACCACCTGTCATATGAAGTGTAGGTAAGTCACACCACCTGTCATATGAAGTGTAGGGGTAAGTCACACCACCTGTCATATGAAGTGTAGGTAAGTCACACCACCTGTCATATGAAGTGTAGGGTAAGTCACACCACCTGTCATATGAAGTGTAGGGTAAGTCACACCACCTGTCATATGAAGTGTAGGGTAAGTCACACCACCTGGAATATGAAGTATAGGGTAAGTCATAACACCTGTCATATGAAGTATAGGGTAAGTCACACCACCTGTCATATGAAGTATAGGGTAAGTCACACCACCTGTCATATGAAGTATAGGGTAAGTCACACCACCTGTCATATGAAGTATGGGGTAAGTCACACCACCTGTCATATGAAGTATAGGGTAAGTCACACCACCTGAAACATGAAGTATAGGGTAAGTCATAACCACCTGTCATATGAAGTATAGGGTAAGTCACACCAACCTGTCATATGAAGTATAGGGTAGTCACACCACCTGTCATATGAAGTATAGGGTAAGTCACACCACCTGTCATATGAAGTGTAGGGTAAATACACCACCTGTCATATGAAGTGTAGGGTAAGTCACACCACCTGTCATATGAAGTGTAGGTAAGTCACACCACCTGTCATATGAAGTGTAGGGTAAGTCACACCACCTGTCATATGAAGTGTAGGGTAAGTCACACCACCTGTCATATGAAGTGTAGGGTAAGTCACACCACCTGTCATATGAAGTGTAGGGTAAGTCACACCACCTGTCATATGAAGTGTAGGTAAGTCACACCACCTGTCATATGAAGTGTAGGGTAAGTCACACCACCTGTCATATGAAGTGTAGGGTAAGTCACACCACCTGTCATATGAAGTATAGGGTAAGTCACACCACCTGTCATATGAAGTGTAGGGTAAGTCACACCACCTGTCATATGAAGTATAGGGTAAGTCATACCACCTGAAATATGAAGTATAGGGTAAGTCATACCACCTGAAACACAAAGTATAGGGTAAGTCACACCACCTGTCATATGAAGTATAGGGTAAGTCACACTACCTGGAATATACTATTCCTTAAAGTATATGAATAAACTGGTTTATACTGAATATTTTAAACACAGAACAATATATCTGATGCATTTTTTTCCATAAATTGAGTTGTTTAAATGATTCGTAACTTGGAGATGTTTTTAAACAAACAAAAAGAAAATGGAAGAAATTTGATACAAGAACTATTTTATATAAAAGCTAAACATTTTTTTTTGATATTACAAGTTCCAAAAAATTTAAATATCTTTGGAAAATGATGAAATTTAAACTACTAGAAGGTACAAACAGAGAATCAACATGTAGAAAACAGCACTTAAACATCAGCTAAAAATTGGATTATGCTAAAGTTTCTATTTCAGACCACCAGGCATGTGAGTTGTAATGAGATGGCAAAGTCTAAGTCAATGTTAAATATACGTACTGAATGAACAAAGACAGAAACATGTTTCTCGTTCTCCTGAGCCTCTCACGGATGTCCATGCTATGTTTTTACTTCAGATCACTAAGCACATGGGCAGGGGTGGATTGGGAAAGTCTAAATCAATGTTATATGTATGTAAGTGTACACACATACCCACACTTAATGAACAGAGAGAGAAACAAGTTTTTCATTTTTCTAGAGAACAAGCCCTCCCAATGTTCATGCCACTTAGTTGGAATAAACCACTTCTTACATCATGTACTTTTCATTACACTGAGTCACACCCTTATAATTTTTGTATCAGAAGCATATAAAAAAATAGTATTTTAAATTTATGTTTCATCAGTCAAACCAATTTATTAATTTACCAACTAATATAATCTGATCTGTAGAGCTTATTGTTCAGCAATACTGACTGCAGAATTCACCGCTTATTGTTCAGCAATACTGACTGCAGAATTCACCGCTTATTGTTCAGCAATACTGACTGCAGAATTCTCCAGTCTTGTGCCATTTCACATACATACAAGGCATAGCTTATTTAGAGTAAGATGAAAAAAATACATTTTATTATTAACAATATTAAAACATCTTTAAGCAAAATAACATTCTATTAACATGGCTAACTTTACAGTTTTTCATATTTTGAAAAATACATTTTCACAAGCATCATATGTTTAACTTGTAAACCTTAGATAACCAAGATATAATGACTGATCCCAACAGTGTGACATTTATCAGACACAATGAACTTTGACATTTTCCCACAAGAACTTTATGTATTATATATACATACGTGATACACAGGTAAACTTTTCTTTTTACCAATAATGTCAACAGTCTTCACATGATCCAGTTTTATTACTACTAATAAAATGGTACTATGATGAAATATATTTAACCCTATCCAGAACAACTGTTTACAGAGGATCTGGTTTTAATAGGTAGCATTGACACCAACACTACCTACCATGACAGAGGTATTAATATATTTCTCATATCTTCAATAAACATGGTGACTATAGCAATTAATATCAAATGTGAGGAAACTCATCCACTATAAAGTAATATAAATTAAAGAAAAAGGATTTGGGCTCACACAACAGAACATTAATAAAGTATCTAGAGAGATCTATTTCTAGTATGTAACGTTTCATGGAAAGTTGTCATGACAAGATACCATGTTCATACAGAGGTGAGCAGACTGGACTTGTACCCTTGTCAAACTGCTGTTGTATGGCTTAACCAATCAGAAGCTTTTGTTTATCAATCACCAAATATGTAAAAAAAACAACTAAATTTATCCATGCATTTAAATATTTAATGCAACTGGTTGTCCTGTCATCTGGACAAAATAAATTATTAAAAATTAATTCATTAAACTTCTCTTATAGCATCAGTAGTAGTGTTTACTTTAGTTCAATTTCTATTAAACCCAACCACTACACTGCTAGTAGTGTTTACTTAGTTCAGTTTCTATTAAACCCAACCACTACACTGCTAGTAGTGTTTACCTTAGTTCAGTTTCTATTAAACCAACCACTACACTGCTAGTAGTGTTTACTTAGTTCAGTTTCTATTAAACCCAACCACTACACTGCTAGTAGTGTTTACTTAGTTCAGTTTCTATTAAACCCAACCACTACACTGCTAGTAGTGTTTACTTAGTTCAGTTTCTATTAAACCCAACCACTACACTGCTAGTAGTGTTTACTTAGTTCAGTTTCTATTAAACCCAACCACTACACTGCTAGTAGTGTTTACTTAGTTCAGTTTCTATTAAACCCAACCACTACACTGCTAGTAGTGTTTACTTAGTTCAGTTTCTATTAAACCCAACCACTACACTGCTAGTAGTGTTTACTTAGTTCAGTTTCTATTAAACCAACCACTACACTGCTAGTAGTGTTTACTTAGTTCAGTTTCTATTAAACCCAACCACTACACTGCTAGTAGTGTTTACTTAGTTCAGTTTCTATTAAACCAACCACTACACTGCTAGTAGTGTTTACTTAGTTCAGTTTCTATTAAACCCAACCACTACACTGCTAGTAGTGTTTACTTAGTTCAGTTTCTATTAAACCTAACCACTACACTGCTAGTAGTGTTTACTTAGTTCAGTTTCTATTAAACCCAACCACTACACTGCTAGTAGTGTTTACTTAGTTCAGTTTCTATTAAACCCAACCACTACACTGCTAGTAGTGTTTACCTTAGTTCAGTTTCTATTAAACCCAACCACTACACTGCTAGTAGTGTTTACTTAGTTCAGTTTCTATTAAACCCAACCACTACACTGCTAGTAGTGTTTACCTTAGTTCAGTTTCTATTAAACCCAACCACTACACTGCTAGTAGTGTTTACTTAGTTCAGTTTCTATTAAACCAACCACTACACTGCTAGTAGTGTTTACTTAGTTCAGTTTCTATTAAACCCAACCACTACACTGCTAGTAGTGTTTACTTAGTTCAGTTTCTATTAAACCAACCACTACACTGCTAGTAGTGTTTACCTTAGTTCAGTTTCTATTAAACCCAACCACTACACTGCTAGTAGTGTTTACTTAGTTCAGTTTCTATTAAACCCAACCACTACACTGCTAGTAGTGTTTACTTAGTTCAGTTTCTATTAAACCCAACCACTACACTGCTAGTAGTGTTTACTTAGTTCAGTTTCTATTAAACCTAACCACTACACTGCTAGTAGTGTTTACTTAGTTCAGTTTCTATTAAACCCAACCACTACACTGCTAGTAGTGTTTACCTTAGTTCAGTTTCTATTAAACCCAACCACTACACTGCTAGTAGTGTTTACTTAGTTCAGTTTCTATTAAACCCAACCACTACACTGCTAGTAGTGTTTACTTAGTTCAGTTTCTATTAAACCCAACCACTACACTGCTAGTAGTGTTTACCTTAGTTCAGTTTCTATTAAACCCAACCACTACACTGCTAGTAGTGTTTACTTAGTTCAGTTTCTATTAAACCCAACCACTACACTGCTAGTAGTGTTTACCTTAGTTCAGTTTCTATTAAACCCAACCACTACACTGCTAGTAGTGTTTACCTTAGTTCAGTTTCTATTAAACCCAACCACTACACTGCTAGTAGTGTTTACCTTAGTTCAGTTTCTATTAAACCCAACCACTACACTGCTAGTAGTGTTTACCTTAGTTCAGTTTCTATTAAACCCAACCACTACACTGCTAGTAGTGTTTACTTAGTTCAGTTTCTATTAAACCCAACCACTACACTGCTAGTAGTGTTTACCTTAGTTCAGTTTCTATTAAACCCAACCACTACACTGCTAGTAGTGTTTACTTAGTTCAGTTTCTATTAAACCCAACCACTACACTGCTATTTGTTTATGTACCCCAACTCATTTTTTGTACACGGACACTGCATTGCTATAAATGCCTATCCTATCAAGTCTTTCATTTCAACTTGCCCATCATACAATAGTAACAATCACTGCATCATTTTATGGGAACCGATATTATCATTTAGAGAATCCAGCCGATCGTCCTCAATACAGCCACTGAAATGACAATATAATACAAGTATAATCTACTGATTATGTAATACAGTTCATAAAGGATTTTTGTGGTTTGTCTGTTGCTTATGATTAATGCTAATTATTATTAAGTGTAATCTTTATTAAAGATTTGTAGCAACTTTTCTTTTAGAAGTTATTAAATAATTATCTAGCTTTTCTTTTCAACCAAACTTCTGGCTGTTTAGGTGGTCAACTCTAAATATTTATTCCAAAGCGGAGCAACTACTGTTGCTAGCAGTATCTATCCAATCCAGACGCTCCTTCTCCAGTCAGTAACTGAAGTACCAGTTGTTTATGTGTTCTATCTCTTATCTTTATTCCAATAATGACTTAACTTCACAAGTCCAATAATAAATCAACAACAGTGCTAGTAATGTTAACATAACAAACTTCCTGTACCACCATTATAGATTGTAAGCTGTGACACAGAAAAATTATGACAAAAGTTGCAGAAAGTAAATGCCATTCTTACAATAAATGATCTTCAGTTCAACCAGAACAAGCTTACATTCCTTGACTAGTTCCTCTATCTGCTTATGCACATTCTGGGACTCTCATGTTTTTTCTCAGACCAAATGTTAACATTCGCTTGCGTAACTAGCAAACGGCCTTGTCAGATGCACTTGTAGTTTAGGCTGGGGCTCTGACGCACTTTCAGGATTAATTCTAGGATATCCCTGATTGAGAGGGGGGGTGGTGGTGGCGGTGGCTGTTGCCTTCTGGTGCTTGTCCGAACATCTGTAAAGATTTTTAAAAAAAATGATAATTTTCAAAACACAAAATTTACAAATGAAATTAAAATTTAAAAACAATGGACTTTTGAGTTATTAAAGTGGGTTCAAATAACCACAACCATATAATAAAACATGAATTACCTAGAATTTATTCTCAAACAGACAAATAAAACTGTAAAAATAAACAAGAACAGCAAATTTAAGAAATACAATTAGTAGTCAGATAGTATGTTCCAGAATACAAGTTCTTGGACATCACTTGACCAACCACAACTTACCAAATTAGTAGTCAGGTAGTATGTTCCAGAATACAAGTTCTTGGGCATCACTTGACCAACCACAACTTACCAAATTAGTAGTCAAGTAGTATGTTCCAGAATACAAGTTCTTGTAAGCACAAGTTAAGGACTAATATTTGTTAGGTTTTCAGTCTTACTAGAGAAACTATCCCATTTATTTAATTATATGTTTACTATTTGTCTTCCCTGAATTTCTGATGTAGCAATATATCACATGAGCAAATCACAGAAGAAAGTTAACTACATTTTTTGTTTCCATTTCATATTGAAATACTTTAGAAACAAGTTATTCCTTCCTACAAACATGGTATTGTTTAAAATGACAGTTAATTTGGTAACAGACTAAATGTAATGTCAACAACAGATCTGCTTCAACCTTAATTGTCTCAGTTATTTACATTTTCTAAACAATTCCACAACCATACGAGGTCTGTTCAAAAAATCATGGACTGTTTGAATTCTTGCTGGCTCCAGTTGGTTCCAGTGGAATCCGCTTGGTGTCGCTAGGTTCGCACATATCAGCTGATTACAACGCCATTTCCCGATTGCAGATATCTTCATTTGTGTATTAGCTATGCAGTTTTAAGTGAAGTGCGATTTTTTTGTTTGGCGGATTTCAGAATGAATGACCTGAAGGAGCAACGACTTGCTGTGAAATTTTGTGTTAAACTTGGAAAATCTGCGACTGAAACTTTTGCTATGCTTAACAAATGTTGCTATGAAGTTGGTTCCAGTTGGTTCCAGTGGAATCCGCTTGCTAGGTTCGCATATATCAGCTGATTACAACGCCATTTCCCGATTGCAGATATCTTCATTTGTGTATTAGCTATGCAGTTTTAAGTGAAGTGCGATTTTTCGTTTGGCGGATTTCAGAATGAATGACCTGAAGGAGCAACGACTTGCTGTGAAATTTTGTGTTAAACTTGGAAAATCTGCGACTGAAACTTTGCTATGCTTAACAAATGTTGCTATGAAGCGCACGGCATGTTTCAAGTGACATGAACGCTTTAAGGATGGTCGACAGTCCATTGAAGATGATGGCGCCCTGGACGTCCTTCCACGCAACTGACGACCCACACGTCGACAAAATCAACACCCTGGTGCGGGCAAGTCGACGTCTTACTGTCAGGGAGCTTGCTGAAGAGTGTGAGATATCAGTTGGATCTTGTTACGAGATTTTGACTGAAAAATTGAAGATGCACCACGTTGCTGCAAAATTTGTGCCTCAGAACTCGTGAGTTTTTGGCCAAACACTCGATCACTGTTCTTCCCCACCCCCCCTACTCACCTGACCTTGCTCCTTGCTATGCGATTTTTTCTTGTTCCCCAAACTCAAAAGACCCTTGAAAGGAAGAAGATTTGAGACGATTCCGAGGTTAAGGCAAATGCGACGAAGGAGCTGGAGGACATTACAAAAGAAGCTGCACCAGGACTGTTTCAACAAGTGGAAACACCGTTGGGATAAGTGTGTGCTTGGGAGGAGAGTATTTTGAAGGGTCCCAGACCAGTAACTTCTAAATAAAGTACATTTCGCTTTATGACGCCAGTCCGCAGATTTTTTGAACAGCCCTCGTACAGTAATAAAAGTATTACATCAAAACAAAAAGAAATTAAATGGGAGAAAAACATGATTGAACCAAACATCCTTCTGCTAATGACAATGAGTCAATTTTACCAACAACATTTTAAATAAAACAGTAAAGAATTTTACTCTGTTGTTAGATTTGGTTCTTTGTTGTAAAACATAAAGCAACACAATGGGCTATCTGTGATGAGCCTACCATGAATACTAAAACTAGTTTTGGCAGTGTGAGCCCTAAACGATAGCCGATGCTGGGGTCCCATAGGAATGACTCATACATCAGATGTTGATCTTCATGATGATGAGAAATCCAGTCTAGGTAAAATGTATCTCAGGACAGCTGGTATGGGTATTAACACTTTACTAATAAAGCAAAAAACAACATTTTGGCCTTCTTTGGTCATCTTAAGATTAATAACTTGTTTGTTAACCTGATCAAACATGAGTAATCTCTCTTTGTTTGATGCATTTTGTTATGACTATTATGCATCTGTTTCAAAATAACAATCAGGAGTTTGTAGTTTAAAACAATCACTTTCTACTAGTTAGAGACAAGTGAATCAAAACACTCCTTAATTGTACAACCTGCGATAAGTTCACTTACATTACTCTGCAGGATACCATAGTTGGAAATGGAAC